>NC_063188.1:36948319-36983578 GCF_023159225.1 Perognathus longimembris pacificus
ACTCGCTTGACTGGCTTGCCGATAGTTTCCAAACCTGCGCTTTCCTGTGCCCCACGTTGGGTGCCAGCTGCCGGGGTCCTTCACCCCCAGTGCTCTCCTGGCCAGCCGAGAGGCAGGGAAGCGCACTCCGGCTGAGGTGAGCCAAGAAAAGGTGAAGAGTCGGTGAACCGCCCACACCCAGCCCCCCTTCACTGGAGGACAATCAGACAGCCCGGGAGAGAGTTCTCACAGTCTCAGTTTAATCAGGAAGGACTCACTCTTAAAAGGCTCAGAGAGCAGCAGGAAGGGGAGGGGTGTAGCGCACCTAGCTAGGAGTTATGAGAGGTGGCCTGAGCTGTCTGTCAAGGGTGGAGGGCCGAGGGACCACCCTAAGGGGCGGCCTAATTCTACATCACAGCCCACCAGCCACCATCTTGGCTACACATGGTCCCAAGGCTGGGAGGCGGGGCCAGTTAGAACCGCCTTTCCGGTTCTGGACCCAGAAGGCAGGTGGGGATAACAGCCACGCAGCCCCAGGGCTGGGAAAACAGGCGGGGCCAGCTAATTGCCTCTTAATGATGCAAGGCGTGCCCCACAATAAACCATGAAATCTTCACATCTCTGCCTTCAACATAGATGCTAAACCTGACCCTTTCTTGCCACCTCTAGTGGATCCATTCTAGTCCAATAATCTAAATTACAAATGAGAATGGCCTGTATTTCATTACTGTAACAGCCTCCTTTCAAATGTCTGTGGTGCTGTCCATTCCCTCCCATCTCATTCTATCTCCAACATAGCAACCAGAGTGATCCTATGAAATTAAAGGGCAGATTAAATCATTCCTTCACTCAGACATCTCATTTCATGTTTGTCTTCATTGCCCTTCAAGAAAAAGTCAAATCCAAGTAAGAATTAGCAAGCCTGACACTTAAACTCATTCTGTTACCAGGGCCTGCTCCCCTAGTTGCAGTTTCCCAAAAGCTTTAAAAAGGCATTCAGTTTCTATCTTTAGTTGTCCACTATTCCTACAACATACCTGTTCCATTCTCCTGTTCTCTGGCAATACAGAACACTGCTGTGCTCTTCTACTTGTAAGGTATCTTTCCTTATGATCCATCACCTACCCTCCCTCCCTAAGCATCCCATACCATTATACATGTAAGTCATACATTCAAGAAGTGTCCATGGCTTACCTACTACATGCCAGATATTGGAACAGAAGTGAACTCTGCCCTCAGTCTAGCAGTTAACACCTTGGAAAAGTAGAGCTAAGTGTTTGCAGACTGAAAAAAGGTACTAGTAGAAAAGAATCTCAGAGATCAGAACCATGATCTGAGATGACAGCTAACTAACATGCAAAAATCTTCCCTCATGGATTAAAAATGCATATTTTAACTGAAATCTTCTAATCAAAATGACTGAGACTTGGCTCAGAAGAGTGATGCTAATGGCAGCAACCCTGAGTTTTGTAGCATACTAATAAGTTTGTTACATTAGGACAAGAATTCTTAAAGAAATCTCTCAGTTAATGTCAGATTGGTGACTGTTCATTTTGACTACCCCAAGGACTTTTCCTTAAAGGGGGATTGTGATAAAGGCATGTTATGGGGAACTAGCAAATGAACCTATTACCTGGCTTCAAGGTTACCTACATATATCAGGCACACTTGTTCCAGGGAAGGTGTTGTTGTGCCAAGAAGACCACCGAGACTCAGACATTCCGAAATGCAATAGCAAAGCAAGACTTTATTCAAGCGTGGCCACGTCCCGGGCCTTGTCCTACCCCCCCGACACAGCAGAGGTTAGGAGGCAGCCGCGAGCTACGATTACACAGGGCTTATAAAGGCAAAAAACAAAGTTACAACAATCAGGTGTTCAAGCAAGATTAGGACACAGGTACAAATCTGATTGGCTCAGGGTTCGAGGTATTCTAGGGGTGGTCAGAGTTAAGCATTCCCAGCGGTTAGAGTTCTAGACCGACTGGGCCCTAATGGGCTTGTCCTGGGTCTGCTCACAGGGCCTGCTTATCTCAGGTTCACGTGGTAAAATGGGGTTCCCATGGCAAAATGGGGTTCACGTGGTAAAGTGGGGTCTGACTTCAAAGTCTGGCACTTTATTTCCTCCTTTTTCTTTTTGGTACCTTGGGAGCCAATCATGGCTCTATTCTGTCCATTTCAATGGCTTGCATGTCTAGGGGATGATATAGAGGTAAGGCATGGGCCAGTAGGGCCCAAAGTAGTATCCGAAAATAACTCTGGTCCCTCGGTTTTAAAGGGGGGCTGATGGGTGAAGATCATCCATCTTCTGTAACTTCTTCAGGCTGACTCAGGGGCGTTGACCTTACCTAGCCAGGAACCTATAACCTTACCAAAGGACTGCAGGATTACTGCAAACTGAAAATTAACTTTCAGCTATACAGACTTACCATTAGCTGTATAGTGTTTAGTATCCAAATGTAAGCAACAAAATAATACATAAACTTCCCAGCTGTGCTCTTAGGGTCAGGTGGCTATACCCGTATTCCTGAGCAAGCCCAAAACTACCTAAAATAAGGGGGTCACCTCACTTTGGAGTGAGCTGCCAAAATAACATCAACACTGGCCAGGGTAGTAAGGAAAGAAGGCAAAAAGAAAATTATAACAATGTTCAGATTAACTTGCTTTTCTTGAGGTGAAGGCGAAGCGGCTGAGTCGGGTGCTTGGAGTTCTCCCATGTTCCACCAAGGTAGTCGTTGTCCAGGGCAAAGGGGTCAGCTGGCCTGGCGTGGAAGCAATGAACCCAAGTGGCGATGCCATCTAGGGTCCCTTCCACCGTGGTTCTAAGGATTTGGGGTTATGCCTTTGGACGAACACCCAGTCCCCTGGTCTGAATAAATAGGGGGTAGGGACAGAAGCAGAATCATATAATGCCTTAAGTTGGGGTCACATATTCTTGTGCATGAGCTGCAATCGAGTTTACACAAAAATTCAGCATCATCCAAATCAGTAAGCAATTCAATCTGAATGCTTATTTCAAAAGGAGTAAAGCCAAGCTGATAGGGAGAATTTCTTACTCTTAAGCAGAGCAAAAGGAAGGAGTGACACCCAGTCTGCACCAGTCTCTAAGGCCAATTTAGTTAGAGTCCGATTCATTCTCTCTATCTGTCCTGAACTCTGGGATATATAAGCACAATGCAATTTCCAATCCATCCCCAGTGCAGCGGCTATTCCCTGACTTACTTTTGAGATGAAGGCTGGTCCGTTGTCTGACCCAGTGGTGGATGGGAAGCCATACCTGGGTAGGATTTCTTCCAGGAACTTCTTAGCCATTACATTCGCAGTCTCAACCCATCCTGAAAAGGTGTCTACAAAAACTAGCAAATAACATTCTAGTTTGTAAAAGCTTTTTCCTGACTGGCTGGGATACTGATCTCTGATAACAGATGTATCAGCTTAAAATTCTAATTGCCAGTCAGAGCTTTGAGTAGATGCGGGGGGTTGAGATTTTAAACTATCCTCTCATTTGACAAACTCACCCTTACTAACCACTATCACAGTTGACTGGCAAATTCCTGCCCAGTAGACAGACATGGGCATTGGAAAGGCATGCTTACGAACTATTCTTCTAGGACTTCCCGGCTTTGATTAACTTTTGAAAAGCCAAACGGGAGTGACTCTAGGATCTGACACCATCTCTGCCATCCAAGCACGGCTTACTACCTCTGGATGCTCCATCACTTTTGTCCCAGGAGAAGTGACTTTCCACTGGACTTGGACTCAGGGCCTGAGCGCTGTCCCCCAGCTCTGTAGCTCAAGACTAGCACCCTACCACTTTGAGGTCCACACAACTCCATTCCCAGAACTCTGCTGGCTGATTAGAAACAAGTCTCTCACAGGGACCTTTCTCTGCCCGGGCTGGCTTCGCAGATTTCAGATCAGTGAGTCTTACAAGGGGCCACTTTACTCCAATTATAAGCAACAAGGTGCTCCACACAGAAGTAGTTTTTAAGCATGCTCTCTTACCTGGAACTTATTAAGGGCCAGTATTAGATCTTGACAAACTTGTAGGAATCACCTGTGCTTCTCTGTGGGCCTGCTGGAAATTGTTACAAAAAACCTACAAAGAAGCTGGAATGGCAATTAAACATTTTGGTGGCCATAACTCTCCTTTTCTCACTTTGCAATAATTATTTAGGACAATTTTACTTCCAAATTTCTTATCTAGAAATGTATTCTTGATTTCCAAAGCCTTTTTAACACTAACACAACACTTTAGCTTTCATCTGCATTGGAAAAACTGAAGTTCACAGGCAGTCTGAAACCAGGTGCTGCCCTTTGCCTATGGCCTGCTTGTTTCAAAAGAGCCTCTTTTTTTTTTCAGTCCCAGTTACTGCATGGCATGAAGACCTTTGAACTCAAATGACAATTTTTCCTTAATGCAAGAATTACAATTAGAAATACTTATCCATTCAGCTTTCCAATATATTAGTAAGAAACATTGGCCCATTTTACCATTTCTTCCTACATACATAGAGTTAATGAGAGTTTACTTCTATCCCCACTAGTTTAATATCTATCTTTTAAAACCAAATTTCTGACACTTAGCTCTGATTTTTTTTAATTAAACATTTTCTAAACTATAGTTCCTCTTTAAAACAATGCAACAATCCTTTAAAGCATTTGGTAATGCCCAAACTTGATGAGCATTTGAATTTAAACTTAAACTTAGTTTTGCATCATACTGCAGTCTTGAACATGTTCACACTCTGGTTCTGAGCTATCTCCTTAGCCTCACTCTAGTGAGCTAGGATCAAGTCTAGAGGGCTAGATGGAGGTTCCCATGATAGAACGTTACCCATAGCTCTGATCAGATGTTCAGTCCAAAAGGCTACAGAAAACAAAACAACTATAACAATATAAAAGGAGGAAAATACAGGCAAGAAACAAGAACAAGAACAAGAAAAACTGGAGATTTCCCAAATTGGCCCACACAACCTTCCTGCAAGGGTGCAGAAGAAGTGGACTCAAATTGAAAGCGGGGCTCCAGAGGGTCCCCCTTTAAGGGTGGGGAGTCTGGGGCATCCCCCAGTCTCCCCAGGATTGCCGAGTAAGCGCATCTGCTTTGACAACCCCTTCAAGAAATAAGCAAAAGCAAAACAGACAAACAGACGCATTACAAGACAAATGAACAGCGCAGTTTTCTTACCTTCAGAGTCTGGGGTCTTGGGGGGTCTCTGGGGCTATCCCGGACGAGCCCCCATATGTTGTGCCAAGTCGCGAGACCACCACCAAGAAGACCACCGAGACTCAGACATTCCGAAATGCAATAGCAAGGCAAGACTTTATTCAAGCGGACCCGCGGCCCGGGCCTTGTCCTACCCCCCGACACAGCGGAGGTTAGGAGGCAGCTGCGAGCTACGATTACACAGGGCTTATAAAGGCAAAAAACAAAGTTACAACAATCAGGTGTTCAAGCAAGATTAGGACACAGGTACAAATCTGATTGGCTCAGGGTTCTAGGCATTCTAGGGGTGGTCAGAGTTAAGCATTCCCAGCGGTTAGAGTTCTAGACCGACTGGGCCCTAATGGGCTTGTCCTGGGTCTGCTCACAGGGCCTGCTTATCTCAGGTTCGTGTGGTAAAGTGGGGTTCGCGTGGCAAAATGGGGTTCACGTGGTAAAATGGGGCCTGACTTCAAAGTCTGGCACTTCAGTGTGATTCAGGCAGGGACTATCCTAATCCATATAACAGGAAGACCACACACATGTTTGATCACTCTGGAGGTTATGAGCTAGAAATCTGAGAAAATATAAATGTACTTAGTTTGTTTAAAATCATCAGCTTATTAGAGCAAATGGTGGCAGAGATATGAAGTTAAGCGTTATGAAATTTTTTAAGTATTTTTTGGCCAGTCCTGGGGCTTAAACTCAGGGCCTGAGCACTGTCCCTGGCTTCTTTTTGCTCAAGGCTAGCACTCTGCCACTTGAGCCACAACGCCCACTTCTGGCTTTTTCTATATATATTGTGCTGAGGAATTGAACCCACAGCTTCATGTATACAAGGCGAGCACTCTACCACTAAGTCATATTCCCAGCCCATAAGTATTTTCTTACTGTTCCTGTAGACATAAAGGGGCAATCACTGTCAGGTTTAAGTGAATAGTGGGATGCTAAAAAACAATGCATCTATAGATTCACAGATAACGAAGCAACGGGATTTCTTAAATTTCTTCTTCTAGAAAGTTAATGTGTTTGTTAGCCATCATATAACCTAATCCGAAGACTTAGAACAATCAATGAATAGATCAGAACTACCTTGGTTAATTCAAAATACCAGATTGTAAGCAATCTTTATACTCTTTAAGCCTTTAAACAGTTCTTACTAAGTCTCTGTATGCATTAGAGTTGAAATTATGATAGGGAAAACAATCAATAATTTGTGACTTCTTGTATTAAATAGTTGTTCTGAGATTATTTTGAATATCTTTTCAGAATGTACTCAGATAGAAGTTTGCCAAACAAATAATACATGACATCCTGCAAATAATACATGACATCCTAGAACAACAGCACACTCAATGTATTTAAATCTAGTTTAAAAGCTTCATGAATATGACACCAAATGGTACCTAATACCTTGAATAACAAGGAGAACTATAGAATCATGATAAATAACAGTAGCTAACACTTACTGTATGTTTGGCACATTGGTTAAATTAATATCATTAATCCTCATAACAGCTTTGTGATGGTTCCAGTACCAGCCACGTTATTAATAGATGAGGAAATTACTCTCCACTAAGGTTTAGTAAACAGCCCAAGTTCCACAATCAGTAAATGGCAGCAACAGCCTTTACACTTAAGACAATCAAGATCCAATAGCCATGATCTTAATGCCAATGATATCCTGCCTCCTCTGAAGGCCAGTGTCAGAGAACTTTCATTTTGAAATACCTAAGAACAGAGAAAAAATTGAAAAATGTGGAGTTCTGTAATACTGATTTGCTATTTTGAGTTGTGTACATTACCAAGATCATAGCTTCTAGATGAGTCATATTATATATTCAGTTTGAAAAATTTACAAAAATATCACTTGTCTAGCAGTTGACATGCTCCCAGTATGGTCCCATTTTCTAAGAGTGAGCAGAGCAGGGTGTGGGGGGGGGGGTTCCATTCACTTGTCACATTTGGATTGTAATTGAGAGATCAGTCAACTGAGTAACTGTCCAAGCAAACCAATGGGGGTCTCAGAAAGCCAACTCAACTCCTAGATTTAACTGTCCTGAACAATATGCTCCCAAGGCAGTGCTAAGAAACATTTAGTGACTGCTTTTATTAAATAACCATTCCAGAATCATTCTTAGAGTGTCATAGAAAAATACTCAGGTACCAGTCTGTTAAGTCACAAAGGTCTGTAGAGTCATTCATCAGAAACATTCAAATCATTTTCCATACCAAAAGTCCATTCTTGGTGTTTGAGAGATTCCTACCGTAGTCTCCATAATTTTCAGGCAGCAAAAGCTTCAATTTTAGAAAAGAGCTGTTATATACTTGCATGAATATATAAAAGGTTTATTTATCAACTTTGCAGATGAACCAAAGCGAGAAAGGATTAACTAATTCACTGGAGGGTAGAACACAAATTCAAAATTTCAATAGGCTAAAATCAACAAAAATTCAATTACACAAATATAAGATGGGAAAAGCTTGACTTGACAGTGGCAGTTCGTGGTCTGACCACAAATGTACTTGAGTCAATAGTGTGCTGTGGCCTCTAACATGAACAGTTTTAGAGATTGCAGTTTGCATTAACAAAAATAGAGTCTAGACACTCTTTGTGTACATTTACTTGGGTGGTCTGTCCACATCTGGAGCACTCTTGTCTAGCTCTTGGCACCACAGTAACAGCTTAAAATTTTTGAAATAGAAAAGGCTTTGGATAGTGAGGTATGTAGGAATAAGATATAGTAATTGCCTTGAAGACATTTTAGCAAAAGAAAAATAGATGAAAAAGAAGAATGAGAAAATGTTCAGAACTACTAAATCTATAGGGTATATGAGAGCTCATTATATACAATCGACTTTTCTGTATGTTTGGATATTTCCACAACAAATAAGAAAAAGGGGTGTCGGTGAAGAAATCTGGTTGGGAAACTATTGGGAAAGTCTATGGAGTTTGTCCAGAAACAGCATTTACATAGCAAGCACAGTTTACACTTCCACCATGCATTTGTTAAAAGTAGCTTTACCAGGGACTCATGGAGATTTGGAAAGTATACAAATTCTCTCAAATTCCTGTTATTGCTGAAACTCCTGATAAGTTACTTGCTGAAGGCTTCAAGAGAACCACAGAAAATTTTAAGGGAAACATCAAGAATCCCTGATGTAGCTGGTGGCTCACATCTGTAAACCAACTACTCAGGAGGCTGAGGTCTAAGGATTGTGGTTCAAAGCCAGTTCACGCACAGAAGACCATGAGACTCACATGTTGCACAATCTGACTTAATAGTCTATCAATGGACTACTGATCCCCTCTCCTGTGCCCTCTGAAACTCAAGTCAATCATCAAATTCCTCTCTAGCTTCAACATATTGTCTTTTGATTTACTTTAAAAAATTAGATCCATTCATCTACTGAGGGGCATCTGGGTTGGTTCCATATTTTAGCCATGGTAAATAGTGCTGCGATAAACATAGTTGTGCTTGTAGCTTTAGTTTGATCTAGCTTGTATTCATTTAGGTAAATGCCTAAAAGTGGGGATGGTGGATCACAGGGGAGCTCTATGTTTAGCCTTTTGAGGAAACTCCACACTGCTTTCCAGAGTGGTTGAACAAGTTTACACTCCCACCAACTGTGTAGCAGTGTTCCCTTTTGGCCACATCCCCACCAGCATCTGGTGTTGTTAGTTTTCTTGATAATGGTCATTCTTACTGGGGTGAGGTGGAATCTCAATGTTTTGCTTTGCATTTCTCTTATGGCCAGTGCTGTTGAGTACTTCTTCATGTGCCTCTTGGGCATTCTCATTTCCTCTTCAGCGAAATCTCTAAGTTTTTAGTGCACTTATTAATGGTGCAGTTGTTTCTTTGAGGATTTGGGGGGGAACTTAATTTTTTTAGTTCTAAGTGTCTTGTCTGTGGCATGGCCAGTAAAAATCTTCTCCTAGTCTGAGGGCTTTCTATTTATCTTGCTATCTATATCATTTGCCATGCAAAAGCTCTGCAGCTTGATGCAATCCCACTTGTCCAACCTTTCTTTGATTTGCTGTGTAATAGAGTTTGAAGTTTGGTATTGATAGTCCTGCACCACTGTTCTTCCTGCTTAGGATTGTTTTTGCTATTCCAAGTCTTTTATTGGGAATTCTATACCTCTATTAGAAAGAATGACTTGAACCCATTCATGAAGAAATGGAAAGACTTGGAAACAAATCACACTAAATGAAGTGAGCCAGACCCAAAGAAACATAAACTCTATGGTTTCACTCATTGGAATCAATTAGTACTTGTCTAGGATAGTCCTAATGGAGGAGCACAATAGCTCAATAGTAACATACATATGATCACATAAGATGATGCTAAGCAAAATTAACAGCAAGATTTGGAAATAAGTGGTTAATCTTTGTTGTTGTGATTTTTCAATATACACTATGAAATTATGCCTTTTGTCTTTCTTCCCCATGGTTTTACCCTTGATGTCACTGTAACTCACTTTGGTACACTGGGTATTGTATGTACATTTATCGGAACTAGAGAAGGGGAACACCAAAATGGAGAGACAAATTAAGGCGAACCAATGCAACATCAATACTAACAAGACAATATGCTGTAAACCAACTGTACAACTTGGGGGAGGGTGGGGAGGTAACGAAGGATGGGGGAAGATGGGAGAAAAACAAAGAAGGAGGTAACAAGTTTGATAAGAAATGTACTCACTGCTTTACATATGAAACTAACCCCTCTGTTAATTACTTGTCAAAGTAATGTAAATAAATAGATCGTGTGGATAAACAAATAAGCCAAAAAATTAAAGTGCTGGAGATTGAACTCAAGACCTCATATGTGTTAGGCATTTGCTCTACCATTGAGCTACACTAACCATCCTTGTTTGGTTTCTTGTTTTAATGGAAGCCTGACTTTTCTCTGATATAACTGAACTCTGTGCAAGGCTCTCACATCATGAGTGTTTTCTTAGCCATATGTTTCTATAATTCAATGTACCCAGAGGAATAGAAGTATTCTCCCTTCCATTTATCCCTTTCAGACCATTCTTCTCCCCCTTTTCATTGTAAGCCCCAGCTCACTTAAAGTGCACCTCATGCTATGCCAACTGCCACTCTCCTATATGGCTGCTCCCCCATCAACTTCCCAATCACTAGCCCTTTCATTCATGTGAACAACTCACAGTCTTTTTCTTCCACTCCTCCTCCTATGTCTTCAGTTCACACTAGGGGACGTAGTCAATCCTTGCATCCCACCATTCCTTGAAACGAAAATTCTTTTGTTTCTTACCATTTTAGCTATATACTCCTATGGCTGTCTTCTAGATGATGTCATCACCATTACCTATATCAGCTTCATAATTTAACTTCATCCCTCCCTTACCTACATATACTCTCAGCCTAAAATCCATGGAAACTATTAGCTCATCGTCCATCTGTAGATGTGTCTTCAATTTCATGACTTCATGAAATTCAATGGCTTTAATGTCTACACTGCACAGGTTAAATTCCTTGTATAAATATGCAAATGGGATGGGTATTCCTATACCATTCTCCTTCCATTCTATTTAAGTCTGATTATGAATAATAAGCCTGATTATGAATCCAGCCAGATGCCAGTGGTTAATTCCTGTAATCCTACCTACTAAGGAGGCTAAGATCTGAGGATCACAATTCAATCTAGCCCAGGCAAAAAAAATCCAAGTCTTATCTCCAGTTAACCAGCACAAAAAGCTGAGTGGGATGGTTTTAGTGGTAGAGCACTAGCCTTGAGGGACAAAAAGAAATAAGGAATACAGCTTGTGAGTGGGGATAGGAGGGAAAAACTTGGAGAGAGCAAGAGAAGGGGTGTCATTGTACAAAAAGAAATTTCTGCAACTGTGACCCCACTGTACATCACTTTTTATAATAACAATAAAAGTTTTTAAAATAGAAAACAAAAAAGAAAACAGCTAAGCAGGAGCACAAAGCCCTGAGTTCAAGCCCCCTTCCCGAGATTTCCACATACATAGTAAAATGTTTCCACTTTAAATATTTACCAAGAAATCTTAAGACTGTCTTCAGCAATGCCTAAAATTCCTCATCTTCAAACCATTTACCTTATCTGTGCATATATGACCTGCTTTCTCCCTTGATATGAAGTAATGACTTTCTACAATTCCTTTCACTCTATACAGAATTCCATCCACACAGCTATTTTGCATCACCAGTTAGCTCTAAACTCCCCACCTTATTGCTCTCCAATGACAATAATTTCTCCTTATATATACACATACTGAAGGATCTTTCCCATGAACATATAAACAGAACAAAATCTCAATTTCTTTGACCACATGCAAAGGACTTTTCACCTTCTATACTTTCCTCACAATTTCTTTCTTCCTTTTAGTTACAAATTCCTGAAAATAGGTTTCTACAGTATTCTCATTATTTCCTTACCTCCCATTCTCTCCCAATCCACCACAAACTAGCATTTGTCTCTGTACCATGGCAGCACACTTATCACAGTGTCAAAGGTTTCCATTGTGCCAAATCCAAAAGCTGACTTTACAATTTCTCAGCCACATTTGGTTTAGCTACTTATTCCTCTGGTTTTTTTGTAAAGGTGATATACACAGGGGTTATAGTTGCATAAATCAGGTATTGAGTACCTTTCTTTTTGAACAGTGTCACTCTTCTCTCATTCTCTCCAAGTTTTTTCTCATGATTCCCCTTAAGTTGTATAGTTCATTTTCAGCATAGCGTCTAGTGAGTATTACTGCTGAATTAGTTCACCCTTTGTCCCCCGGTTTCTGTAATTCCCCTTCCCCTCCCCAAATCAGATAAACTTACAGACAAGTACAGAAATAAAAAAAAAACACTGACAAAAGGAGAAAAAAAAAACAGAAGAAAAAAGAACTGCAAACAGTACAATTTTCAAAAATCTGTTTCCATTTCTTGGAGTTCATTTCGATAAGCATTATTTTATTTGATCACATGCACATAGCTATTGAGCCCTTGTGATCCTCTCCTAGGAATATCCTCTTTTGGTCTCACTGTGCTAATGTTTATAGTGTTGTTTAATTAAACATTTCCAAGTGTATTTTTTTAATATCTATTAAGTTCTCCTCAATATGTTTTAAAACATATCTTGACTTCTATGATCACACAATCTCTTGGGTTGTTCTTTTTCTCCTACCTCTCAGCTACATTTTCTTAGTGTCTCTTGTAAGTTTCTTTCTTTTTCCATTTCTAACCAATCAATATTCTTGAATATTACCTTCTTATGACTAGCACACATTAATCTCCAATCCTGACTCTTCCCTGAGATATAGATACTTGACTCTGTCTATAGACATAGCTAATACCTTTAAACAAATAGAACTCTTGATTTGCTCCCTACATCCAGTTCATCACTCAGTCTTACCCTAAATTGCAACAACCCCCATCCAAATGTTTAGGCCCAAATCCTAAGGTATCATCCCAGATTCCTCCTTATTTCTCACACAATTCTTTAATCCATCTGTAAATCCTGTTGGCTTTGCTTTCTATCCCAATCTAACTTCTCACCTCCTCCAAAGCATCGTCACTCCTCGCCTGGACTATTTCAAGAGCTGTTTAACCATTCTCCCCACTTCTATTCTTGTCCTCCATTCTATGCTCCACAAAAAGGCATGAGTGATATTTTCACAACAAAACTCCTAGTGCTTCATCTTCTAATCACAATCAGAAAAGAATGAAAACTTGCACTGACTTTTTCCCCTCAGTGAAGCTGTCCCCTTTCCTTTATTGAGATCTCCACTCAAATGTCACTACCTCACAGAGACATTTATATGATCAGCTTCTTGCAAGTTGTACCACGTCCATCACCCTATTTCCTTGCATTGCATATTTCCACCACAGGATATGTCAGACTTGTTATTTATCTGAGTACCTGTTTTTAGTCTGATTTCTACATTTAGAAGGTAACTTCCACAATAACAGAACTATTGCCTATTTGTTTTCACTACTGGTACACAGTATTTAAGAGGCTCAGTAAATACTTGTGGAGTGAACAAGTGCATCCAGAAAAAAGTGATCAAATTAACTTGGAAGCTATAAAATAACTATTAAGAAAGAAGACCACGGGGCTGGGAATATGGCCTAGTGGTAAAGTGCTCGCCTCATATACATGAAGCCCTGGGTTCGATTCCTTAGCACCACATATATAGAAAAACCCGGAAATGGCGCTGGGGCTCAAGTGGCAGAGTGCTAGCCTTGAGCAAAAAGAAGCCAGGGACACTTCTCAGGCCCTGAGTCCCAAACCCCACGACTGGCAAAAACAAAACAAACAAACAAATAGAGAAGACCACAAAAAGAAGGGCTATAACTGCCTTAACCTGAAATCCAAAGGGTGTGGAAGGCTACGCAATAAACCTAAGGGAAAGGAGCAAAAATAGGAAACTTATTTGAAAAAAAAAAAGCACAACTAGGCTTTCACTGAGGTAGGAAGCTATTAGGGCTTTAGTTCACAAAAGAAAGGATCAATATTTATGGAGAATCTGAAATATGCCAAGTTTTGTACAGACATGATAGGTTGACTATGTTGCCTAATGCTATTTAATCTTCATAACTCTATGAGTTAGAGTTGGTTATGAACCCCATAATATAGATGTAAAAATTCATCTCCCTCAGCAAGGGAAGCCTCTGACTATAGTTTTGCTATAATTTCTTGCATCAGCAGGGAAGTTCCTTTCTGACAGGATGCTTCGCAGAAGCAATCTGCACAGTGTGAGCCACTGACACTTCAGTCTTCAAAACTAAAGTATGTAGTGAGGCCAAAGCTCTTTTACAATAATATTAACATTATTATTTACTATTTTAACTTTTATTCTTTCATGAATGTATGATATAATTTTCCAGAAGTTATATGAATCAGGGCTCTGACAGATAATGAAACACAGGCTCACAAAATCTTTTGGTCTTGGGCTGGGGATATAGCCTAGTGGCAAGAGTGCCTGCCTCGGATACACGAGGCCCTAGGTTCGATTCCCCAGCACCACATATACAGAAAACGGCCAGAAGTGGTGCTGTGGCTCAAGTGGCAGAGTGCTAGCCTTGAGCGGGAAGAAGCCAGGGACAGTGCTCAGGCCCTGAGTCCAAGGCCCAGGACTGGCCAAAAAAAAAAAAAAAATCTTTTGGTCTTAATTTGAGGGGCTTGATTTTCATATGATTATAATAATGACAGAAATAAAAACCACTTTGGGGTCCTCAATAAATTTTAAGACACTTAGGTAGCCATGGATCAAAAAAGTTTGAGACTCACTGCTAAAAGGGCCTGAAATTCAAAGGCTTCTAAAATCTCTTCCAACTCAAAGATCCAGGGATTTCACAATAGTCAAATCATAGAAAAATCCAATACCTCCTCCCTGGTACAAATAACTTTAATAAAAATGTGGAAAAAAGAAACTACAGCATATATACACAGTGGAGTATTAGCCATTAAGACAATCAACATTATGTTATTTGAAGTAAAATATTATCATAATGGAAGTGAAAGTCATCATGGTACATGAAATAAGCCAGACTTGAGAAAACTTGTATCACATATTTTCTGTCATATATGGAATCAAAAAAGAAGGAGGACTGGGTAGTAGCTCAGTGACAAAGTGCTTACCTAACAAGTACAACATTCTGGGTTTGATCCAAAAAAGAAAATACAAAAAAAAAAAAAAAGAAGAAGAAAACCCATCAAAGAAGAAAACAGGGCTTTTAGAGAACAGAAAAAGGACCAGCAAGGAAAGGAGATAAATGTGGGTCATGAGGGTAAATAATATCAGAGTACCAAATAAAAATGTATGAAAATGTCATGACACTCATTATTTTGCAAGATTAATATATGCTAATAAAAAATTTTTGAAGATGCAATGCTTTTAATTTAATTGTTTGAAAGACAGACTTAACTCCACACTCTGTTAAACTTCTACATGTGGGCTGGGAATAGAGAACTTGCCTCATATACATGAAGCCCTGGGTTCAATTCCTCAGTACCACATATATACAAAAAGCCAGAAGTGGCACTGTGGCTCAAGTGGTAACGTGCTAACCATGAGCAAAAGGAAGCCAGGGACAGTGCTTAGGCCCTTTAGTTCAAGCCTCAGGACTGGCAAAAAAATTTAAAAAAAAAAACCTTCTACATGTGACAATTCATCAAATGTCTATATTCTTCTTCCTTCCTTAATCACCATAGCCAACTTTGTGTCCACAATCTAACACACAGCATACAGGCCTCGGGCTTATTAGACCTTCTAGCTAAGAATGAAGAATGTGTGTTTATGCTACCATGCTCGCATAGATTTTTGTTGTTGTTGTTGTTGTTGTTGTTCAGTGCTCTGTTGTGGATTTATAAAAAATAAATCACCAGCTGAGACTGATGGCCCACACCTGTACTCCTAGCTACAATCAGGAGGCTGAGATCTAAGGGTCACAGCTGAATTCCAAGAAGAAAAGTCAATGAGATTTCCAATTAATGACCATAAATAAATAAGTAAACAAATAATTTTTTTTAAAGAACAGTAGAAGTAGATTTGTGGCTTAAATAGCAGAGTGCCAGCTCTCAGAAGGAAAAAGGCTCAGGGAGAGTACACAGACCCTGAGTTCAAGCCCCAGGACCAGCATACCAAAAATAAATAATAAATAAACAAAGCAATGTCATTTGTTTGCTTCTTTTTCATTTTTTTTTTTTTTTTTTTTTTTTTTGGCCAGTCCTGGGCCTTGGACTCAGGGCCTGAACACGGTCCCTGGCTTCTTCCCACTCAAGGCTAGCACTCTGCCACTTGAGCCACAGAGCCGCTTCTGGCCGTTTTCTGTATATGTGGTGCTGGGGAATCGAACCTAGGGCCTCGTGTATCCGAGGCAGGCACTCTTGCCACTAGGCTATATCCCCAGCCCTGCTTCTTTTTCATTTTTTTAATTTTGTTTTCTACTTATTTGGATTTTTTGTTAGTTTCAGTTTTGAGCTTTGTGCTTTTTTGATGACCCACAGTTTTCTTCTAATAACCAATTAATGAGGACAGTGAGCAGAAAAGAATGGATAGAGAAGAGAACTTTCCTTAACTGAACACCTATAGCACATTAGATACAACATAAGACTGAGCTATCATTGGTGAGCACATACTCTCCCCATTCCTTCACTCAGTGGTTGACATGCATAACAAGTGAAGGCATGGCTCAACTGGTAAATGGCCAGCTTTAAGTGAAAAAGACATGCATTATATCCAGTTCTCATAGTGATCCTGGAAAATGGGTATTATCAAGTCTGAAACAAACTACCTGGAAATAATGGTTGCATGAAATGATTACCTTATATCCTTGGCCTTTGGTAGTCTCTCTCCTTACCTGCCCTGGGTTTGGCCAGATGATTTGCTTTGCTCAACAAAATAGAAAATATGAAAAGAAAAAACAAAGTGCCGTGCTCATTGGATCTTGCACTCTCTTGTTGTTCTTAGTAATACTGCAACCTCCACAATCCCACTGAGTGATAAATTAATTACACATGGCATAGCCCTGGGTTCGATTCCCCAGCACCACATATATAGAAAAAGCCAGAAGTGGAGCTGTGGCTTAAGAGCTAGAGTGCTAGCCTTGAGCAAAAAGAATCCAGGGACAGTGCTTAGGCCCTGAGTCCCAAACCCCAGGACTGGCAAAAAAATTCTCATTTAACAAAGGAGTCTAAGGTTCAAAGAAATTAAATAACCTCATTGACATCATTCTATAGCTGGTATATATCAGAATAACAACTTTAAACCTCAGTCTGTATATTACTTCATTCCATCTGTATATATCTGCTCTCTGAAACATACTATCATTATTCTCATTTTATATACATGAAAACACATACAGTAGGATAAGCAATTGACTCTTTATCATACACATAATCATGTTAAAGCTAATATTTACATACAATTAAATCTAATCTCAGAGACCCTGCTACTTCCTCACTTTAAGCTATGGGCTCTGGGTTAATTAAGAAGTCCACTTAGCTGATTGTTCTCTGTAGATGAGGTGGTACTGTATTAGCAAGCAACAGGATTACATTTTAAAATGCACAGCACCACTCTACACATACAAACATAAAAAGTATAAAGGAGAAAAGGCAATGGAAAGGAAACAAGAGGGGAATGTGAGTTATTTTTTACAACACACACAACAACAACAAAAACAAAAACACTAGAAGGTAGGTCTGGTTTTATAAATAAGAAATAAGAAAATCTCATTAAAATAACCAAAGCACTAACAGAAATATAAGACAAGACCTCATGAAAAAAGGGTATTTTAAACTGGAAGCAAAGCAGCTAGCAGGTGCCTGCATGAACCAAAAAGGAAATTGTTCATTATTAACACTAAAGTATTCAATTGCCTGCTCATCACATCCACACTATGTCCTTCAACTGACTTTCTGCCATTTACATGCTGCCTGCCATTGGAGTTATTTAAGGTGAAAAGAGAATATGGAGGGACGGAGCATTAACACCTATTGAAGACAGCATGAGAAGAGCACTAGACTGCAACTAACTAGTGAAGTGACCTTGGGCATGTTACTTAACCTCTAAAGACCTTAATTCCCTATCTCTAAGGTCCTTTTGCAGCTCTAAAAATGCATGTATTCTATGATCATATTAAAGGAAAAGTGGTGATCAGCAGTGATCCATTACCAAAGACCAAAAAAAGAATGAACTCAAATAACAGTAGTCCATTGTTCATTCAGCTATTATTTGTTCTAGACTTTGCTCTTATCCTCAAGATATGAATAATAATCCATTTGGTAAAAGGAATATGCCTGTTCAATGTGACAATCCCCACAGTAGATGTACAAAGCACACACACTGGGTGTGGTTTCTATTTTTTAGTTTTGAAAATTGTTATTATAAAGGTGATGTACAGAAGTCAATTCACCTCTTCTCCTTCTGTCTCCCAGTTTTTCCCTCCTGTCCCCACCCACAAGTTGCATAATTAATTTTGGTTCCCCTTTTTTCAATTATCTTTAAGCAGCTGTACAAAGGAGTTTCAATCGAACATGTCAGTTTATGAGTACAGTGCACCTTGACAAATTTACCCCTTTCATCATTCTTCCCCATATTTCCCAACCTATTTGGCTTCTCTTTTGTGAGAAAGAGTATAGCTCTGTACCTAAGGCTGGCCTTGAGAGGAAGTTTAAAAAATTAACAAAGTATCTTGAGCTCTCCATCTTCCTAGCTTAGTCTCCCAAGTACTAGGATTACAGGCTGGTGTCACCATGCCAGGCAAGAGGTAAAATTAATGAGAAGAATTACAACACTGAATGCATAGGCTCTCAGAATTGGATGCACTTTGATTCAATATCATTTTCACTACTTACTAGCTTAATGAGCTTAGGCAAACCATTTAACCTCTATGAGCCTCAATTACCTTGTGTATTCTTACATAACAGACTCAAGCTACAAATGGAGTAACCAAGAATCTTCATTCTCAAAACAACACAAAGGACAAACATGATCATTAGGGGACTGAAGGCACATTTGAGAAAGTTCCACAAGGAATAAGATTAAGGAAGAAAAGACTGCTGACAAATTTGTCAAGATTGTGATGGATGTGATAGTAGCTAGAAAAGGATACAGACTTAAGGGAGAAGTTGTTTTGTCTTCATTTTTGAATACAAGTCCCACAATGTGGTTACTTCTTATGTAAAAGATCCAGAAGAGAGAGATATACTGAAAATACAAGGCAGAGAAGAAATGACTGAAGAATCCAGGTCTGTGAAGAGGTGAGAGTGGGAAGAATCAAGAAGAGATTGGCTTCCAACAAGAGCATATCCTCTGTCAAGACAGACACATTCTCCATGATGAACAGGGAAAAGACACTAACTGCAAGTATCACTAGGATGGATTTAGTGATGAGAGGAGAATGTTTTCATTTTCTGGATTTCATTTACTCAGAACCATATGGGGTGAGGTTATCAGTGAGCAAGAGAAGGAAGGAGGAGTAGAAGTCTGAGTAGAGAAGAAAACTGTCTTCTAAAACTCATCTCAAAGGAAGGATAAAGTGTCCATTTGAAGTTAATGTTGAATGAGAACAGTCAGCCAAGTTGTGAAAGTCTCTGCTGCAGAGGGAAAGTCTTAGTTGTGAGAGGAAAAGAGGACAAGATAACTAAGAGTCACGATATGACACTTCAATAGGTATGAGGGAAATGGAAGAGAGACTGACCACAACAATATTGTGGACCCAAAGCTGGAGAGAAAGAATGTACATATACTGGTGGGGAAATGTGTTGTAGATCAATCAAGCAGGGGTTTTACCTGATTTCCACGATATAGCTTTCTCAATCTCTGGGCAAGTATAGTTCAAGTTCTCTGGGCATAGAGATCTAAAAGCTCATCAGACCATATATCTTAGCAGAATTATCACATCTAACAAGTTCTCAGGTGATACTTATAACTACTGGTCTGGGACTACTAGTAGAGGAACATTGGTCTTAATTAGAATTTTCTGTCAATGCATACCACTTGCCAACCAGTTCGGCTTCACAAAAAGACTTTATTAATTGAACGTAAGTTCACAATAAATTATTTAAGAGAGATGCATCACCCAAACTAGCTCCTTCCCAAAGTTCTCAGATCTACCTATGGCACAAGTCTTCAATCACTGAGGCTTGAAATCTCTAATTCAACTCCTGTCAATTCAGCTCCCCATTCTTGTCAAAAATATCCTTTAAAATGTCTCATATAAGCCAGGTGAGTATGGTCCATGCTCGTAATCCTAGCTACTCAGCAGGCTGAGATCAAAGAAAATCGAGGTTCAAAGGCAACCCAGATAGTAAAAGTCCTTGAAACTTCATCTTCAGTTAATCAGCACAATGCCAGACTGGAGGCATGGTTGAAGTGGTATAGCACAAGCTGTGAGCAAGAAACCTGAGTGAGACCACAAGGCCCTGTATTCAAGCCACAGTACTGGCACAAAAAAGAGAATGTTTCTTACCCTTCTCCCTCTCTCCAATTTCAACATTCTGGTCCAGAAATGTATCATTTCATAAGAATATGACCCTTAACTTCAGTAGCTTTCCCTCCAAACCATTTAGCCTACTACTGCTAATACACTCTTCTTTTCTTTTTAATTTATTTATTAATTAAATTTTGTTGACAATGTGTTGTGCAAAATGGGTACAGTTACATAATAGGGCAGTATGTACATTTCTTGTGATATCTTACACCCTTGTTTTTCTCTAATCTTCTTATCTACCCGGAGTCTCTCAGTTCAAAGTTCAGTAGTCCTTCAACATGACACCTAATTTATGATACCTCCAGATATTCTGCTCCACTGTGCCTGCACACCCTAACAATCACTAATTTTCCAAAATCTCTGCCTCTGCAATGGCTGATTCCATCCCCTAGCTGGTGGCTCTAGAAATGTGAACTCCTGTATTTAGACCATGTGATTTCAAAAAAGGAATATTCTTGAGCCCAACCTCAGACATACTGGATCAAAACATCTGAGGACAGAGTCTAGGAATCCGTATTCCTATCAAGTTACTCAAGGTGGTTTAGTGCATGCTAAAGTTGAGGAACCATAACTCTACTGCTAGAAACAGAAACTATCATCCTGCTCTTGTACAGTATCTATCACTATTACAAGTCACTCCCCAAAACTACAAGCTTAAAACAACACACACCAGCAAATCACTGTTTCTGTGAATCAGAAGCTTGTGCATAGATTAGGTGTGTCCTTTGGCTCAGATCTCTGAAAGGCTAAAATCAAGGTAATAGTTTAATCTATAGTCATCTCAAGACTCAACCATGAAAAGACCTAACTCAAGGTTATTCACATTCTTTGATAGACTCTGGTTCCTTATAGGCTATTGGACTGAAAGCTTCAATTCCTTAGCAGCTATTAAGCAGTAACTTCCTTCATTTCCATTCTATATGGACCTCCCTGTACGTCAGTTCACAGTATGGCAACTTATTTAATGTTATGTCATAGTAAACCAGAAATAGACTCAGAGCAAAAAAAATCAACAAAACAGAAATATCATTTTGTAATCTAGTAATAGAACCTTGACATCCTATCCTTTTTACTCTAGTCTGGTAGAAGGAAATGACTAAGCTCAGTCCATCTCCAAAGGAGTAAAGAGTTGCACAAGAATGTAACTATCAGAAGATAGAAATCATTAAGAAACATTTTAGAAGCTGTCTACTAGATGACCCACTCAACGTTATTAGCTCATCTTCTTGTCTATTTACCCAGACACTGTGGAAAAATTAGAATTTCTTGGTTCACAAGAAAGAATACATAAATATCAAATTACCCCATCCTGGCTCTTTACTTTACAATAGTCTCTGGTTTTAGTGAAAGAGAAAGCAATTGATCAAGACCCAAAGTATGTATTTGGGACCTTCTGACAAATACTTATTAATCAATTGAGCCACTTTTCAACCTTGCTGCAGATTAGAATATCTAGGGAGCTTTTTGTAAAACATACTGATGCCCAGGGTCCCACTACAGACCATTTAAATCAGAATTTTGTGATGCTGGAGCTATAGAATCAGCATTTTAAAAATATCTCTAGGTGATTCAAATACACAGTTAGGCTTGAAAACCCCTGGGCTGGCCCATTCTTCCACCCTCGCTTGCTTATTTGAGAGCTGTTATATGGAAACAGCTTCTACTTATGATATGTTAGAAGCTTCTTCCACCTGATTTGGGAAAGTGATTTGAAGGAGAAAGAATTGGGTGCCAATTTTGAAAAACAGCAAGAGAAGTCTAACAGACTTTGTCTAAGAGACAGCATCAGGCATGCAACATGTATAGGCTAGAACAAAAACATATACAGCAGCCAATATGGGTTTAGTCGCTGCCTGCTATAAACCTGATAATGGGCTAGGAACTATGCACAAAAAATTTGCAAACCAGCAGCTTATGGACCAGATATGGATCACTGATGTGTTGTATGTGTGTGTAGCATAGCTATGCATCCTTTATATATTAAACTCTGAAAGTCTACATCTTTCTTCCAACAATCTTACAATATTATTGAGAAGTTAAACTCTGAAATATACACAAACCATCATATGAATGTATTTGTTAGCATGAAATCAGGGAAGGAGTAGGTTTCTTTTGTTTTCTAAGCTTATATTAGTTATATATGGGGGATTTGATGGTTACGTTAAAAATATTATCTAAAGTTAGCACTGTATTCATAAGAAGTAGTCAATAAATATTCCGTAAGTATTAAATATCCTTGCTTATAACGTAATGTTTCCTATCAACAAATACATTTTGAGTGTGCTGGTACAGGGGCTTGAACCCGGGGCCTAGGCACTGTCCCTGAACTTTTCTGCTCAAGACTCGTGCTTTACCACTTCAGCCAGGGTTCTACTTCCAGGATTTTGGTGGTTAATTGAAATTTGAGAGTCTCATGGACTTTGCTGCCTAGGCGGACTTTGAACCATGATCCTCAGATCTCAGCCTCTTGAGTAGCAAGGATTACAGACATGAGCTACTGGCACCTAACTGGCATAGTTCTTTTTAAACTAAAATTTGTTGCCAATACTTAAAATAAGAAAATCTTTGCAAAAACCTCTATTTTGAGCTTCTCTTGCAAACCGGTAGGTCTGACAATATTGCTCACATTCCCAAATGGTATCAATCAATAAAAAATGAATAGCAGTTACTTGTTCCTCCTCAGTGTGTCCACAAAGGGCATACTTCATTCTTTGACATCCTCTGCTTTCCCAGAGCAAATCTAGAAGGCAATAAGGGAGTGGGTAAGCATGTGGTACAAAAATGCTTCATGTCTGAAGATTTCTTCTGCCTGTCAATATTTGATGCTTTGAGTCGGGTAAGTTATTAACATCTCAGTGCAACAATCTCCTGTTTTCTGAAAATTAGAGGTAATAATAAAACCTGCTTTACAGAATTAAGAGGATTAAATTAATGAGTCAATACTCATGAAAGGCTTAGTGTAGTACTTGGGCAAAAGGTAGATAGTCAATAAATTTTAGCTACTGTTAGCTGAGTTGAGTGCAGTGTAACACCGTCCTTAAGAACATATGGACCCTCCCTTATTGGGAATAATTAGTACAGGTTTAGGCAAGTCATAGCAGAGCATCACAAGAGCCCAATAGCTATACCCTTATGAACACATAAGATGATGCTAAGTGAAATGAACTCCATGTTATGGAGACAATTGTTATATCACAGTTGTAACTACTTTCAACGTCCCATGTATATCTGTAGCTTCTATTATTGATGATGTTCTTGTATCACCTTCCTGTGGTTGTACCTATACTATCTCTGTAATCTTATCTGAGTATATTGGAAACAGTGTATACTGGTATTAGAAGTAGGAAATTGAAAGGGAATACCAAAATTGAGAGACACAGGGTAAAAAAAGACAAACAACTACAAAAGCAATACTTGCAAAACTGTTTGGTGTAAGTGAACTGAACACCTCAGGGGGGGAAAGGGAAACGGGGAGGAGGGAAGGGGGTATGAGGGACAAGGTAACAAACAGTACAAGAAATGTATCCAATGCCTAACGTATGAAACTGTAACCTCTCTGTACATCAGTTTGATAATAAAAATTTGAAAAAAAAAAGGGAAAAAAAGAATACATATGGACCACCCTCGACAGCTTATATGGGACTATTAAGGTCATCTATTCATTCCCTCTTTTTCCTGATTTATTCCAGAGCTGTCCTGCTTAGGGTGTGCTTTTCTCCTCCAGATTTTCCTTCCTTCTTCCTTCTCTTTTGTCTTCCTCTGAGCTGTTAGATTTCCCTCTGGAGAGGAAATCTCTTCCCCAGTTCAGTCAGGCTCTTTGGGTGATACTTAACTTGAACTTTTCCAGATCACTAGGAAACCATTCTGTGAACTGGAGTCAACACTTGCTAAATGGAATTCCAAAAGCTGAAGACATCTGCCTGCCTGCCAAGATGACCAGTTTTACTAAAGGAGTTGTTACTGCCCTCGCTAGGCTAGCCAATGGGTTATCTATTCTGAGTATACATGTAAAAGCTGGAAACATATTCTACTTTCAGAACATATCTAGATATCTAGGTTATTTTAGATAAAAATATTATTATCTTATTGGTCTTACCTTTGACTGGTTGTCTATAATTTAGTCAAGTTATTTAATCTTTCAAATACCATGTGCTTCTCTCTTTTAAGTATGTATCATTGGCAAAACTGAGGGTTTTGTTTTGTTTTGAGGCACAGTCCATGTAGCTCAGGCTGGCCTGCAACCAACTATGTAGCCCAGGCTAGCCTTAAATTCACAACCTTTCCTACCTCAACTGGAGTGCTGGGATTACAGGTATGCCCAGATACAGTTGAGTTTTTATTTATTTATCCAATATTTCTGAGCCCCAACCTGTATGTATAATGCTATATTTTATTTTTGGAGTTGCAAGAGACTATGTTTGCTCCAATTCACTAGGCACTTGCAATCTTATTAAAATAGTTTGAAATATAGATAGATCTGATCCCCAGCAGGAGGGAGGGGGGAGGGAAGGAGGGAGGCAAAGGGAGAAAAAAGAGGGAGTAGAGTAAAAAAAAAAATAAGGGAGGGGATAAAGAAAAGGAAGAGCAGACATTTACACATGAGAATAAAACTAACAATGCAAGGCAGGGTGCAACAAGACACTGTTGTATGCACAAGAACATTCATTGCAACTTATTTCACCATAACAACATTTTGGAAAATATCTAATAGAAGACTGGCAAAATAAATTATGATCATCTATTTAAAAAAGAACACGTGTATTAGGAGAAGGATAAAAACCACATATTCTCATTTATATGTGGAATCTCAGAAAAATCAAACTCAGAAGCAGAGTGTATAACAGTGTCTGTTGGTTAACAGGATAAAAGGCTCTACTACAAAAAGTGGAATAAACAATAAGTATTAAAATACAAAACAGTATCTAAGGTGATGATATGTTCATTACAATGACTCAGTCATTCCACATTTGTATACATATATTAGCATATCCTCACTATGTACCTGACCATTACATCCATTAAAATTTTTAATAAAAGAAATCCACCAAAAATTAAAAATTAACGCATATATACTAGAATGTCAGCCAAAATACCAGCTCTAAACATATCAGTTGTATGGCATTGAGTATGTTACTAAGTTTCCAGTTTCCTTATCTGTGAAGACAGCAATCACACCTATCCTTTACAAGTTTTGTGACAGAACTATATGAGAGTATTTGAAAAATGCCTGGCACAGAGTAAATGCGCATTACAAGTTAGCTACAATTGTTCTTCTTATGGATCAGGGAGACCAGCTGATCCCACAGGATGCTGGCAAGTTAAGATCAAATCAAGAGCCAAGCTGGATGATGAAAAGACTATAATGATGCTTGGTTCTGGTGACTCATGCCTATAATCCTAGCTATTCAGGAGGCTGAGATCTGAGGATCACATTTCAAAACCAGCCAGGACAGGAAAGTCCATGAAACTCTTATCTTCAATTAGCCACTAAAAAGTCAGAAGTAGAGCTATGGCTCAAGTGGTAGAGTACTAGCCTAAAGCCCAGATCCTGAGTTCAAGCCCCAGGACTAGCACACACAAAAGAAAAAGACGATGAGGAACAGGCAATCATGAAAAGTTTAATAGCACTTTTGAGAGTTAAATCAAAACAGTAGAGTCCAATTTAACAAACGATTGGGCCAGACACTAGGGGCTCACACCTGTAATTATAGCTATTAGGAAAGTTGAGAATGGGAGGATTACGGTTCAAGGATAGCCTGGACAGAAGTGTTATAAGACTACTCCTCAATTCATAGCTAAGGGAATCATGCACAATTGTTATATAGGAGGCTGAGATTGGAAGGAGTGTAGTGCCACACCAGCCTAAGCAGTAAAGTCTGAGAATGCTTGTAATCCTCGCTACACAGAAGGCTGAGATCTGACCACCACAGTTCAAAGCCAGCCCAGGCAGAAAGGTCCATTTGACTCTTATCTCCAATTAACCACCCACTAACCAGAAGTGGAGCTGTGGCTCAAAATGGTAGAGTGCTATCCTTGAGCACAAAAGAGCTCAGGGACAGTACCCAAACCCTGAGTTCAAGCTCCAAGAATGGCACAAAAATATGAGAGAGTCCATCTCCATTGAAAGAAGCTGGACAAGGTGATGCACCCCTGCCATCCCAGCAGCTATGGGAAGCCTAAAGTAGGTGCATTTCAATCCAGGCACAGACCTATGTACAAGAAAGACCCTATCCATAAATAAAAGCAAAAAAAAAACAGGGCTGGAAGCATAATTCCACAGTAGAGCACCAGCCTACCAAGTATAAAGTCTTGAGTTCAAACTTCAGTACAAGACACATACATACACCAAGAAGAAAAGCCCAGGGAATGTATTCACTTAATCTTCTATGTGCCCAAGTGCTTAGAGAATCCACTCCATAATCCCGAATATCTCACAAAGCTGCTACCTATCATTTTTACAGCCCATCAGTGTGACCAACAGGATTGTGTCCTTAGATATCCAAAGTAATTAAAGTACTAAAAATAATAATTCCATAGATATGAACGTTCCTGAAACTGACAGATGTGACAAGTAATAGAAGCAGAAATAACAGAGCAGGGATAGCACTGCTGTGCAACCCCTCCTTGCCTGGCCTCTGACAAGGTAGTCAAAACATACACAGAGGAGACTTGCATTTTCAGCGGGGTGGTGACATTCATGCATTAATGAAAATCAAACTTTTAACGACCACAAGCCTTGGAAAGGAAAGCAGGAATCTGTCTTCACCTTCCCTAATACCGGGCTCTTCACAAGCCTAAGCAGGAATCACTGATAATTAGTGACAAGAGGGCTAAGAAACCTGGGAGAAAATAAAATCATAAAGAGCCCAAGAAAGTAAACTTCATAGCCTAATTATCTATGCATTCTCACCTCCAAGGCCATTGTACTGTCAGAGAATCTTGCCCCCACACCTCTGCCTGTGCCCATGTGTCCCCTACATTCTCAGATATGTACTCATGGAATACAAACTCATTTTAATACTAGTCCAGGAAAAACACAATAAGCAGTATACAAAACAAAAACCAATATGATATTTAAAACAATGTGTAATTCTAAAGAAAAAAAACAATCTGCCAATTTTGCTGAGATGTTCCACAATACTGATGCATACATTGTACTGCTGAAATTGCATATGCTATGGGAATTAGCCACAGCCACAGCAAAATTTTAAATCCAGGCTGTTTTGTCCTTGTTTCCAAGAATGCCCCAAAGCTACCTCTTTCCTAATATTCAGCTGGTGCTCAAGTCAGCAAGTAGGAACTTTCACATTAAAAGAAGTAAACTAAAACTTGGAAAATACATCTGCCAAAAATATCAAATGATTCATTCTAAGGTCAAGCACTAAAGATCTGTGGATTGGAATGAGTGGTGTAAAGCTGGCTGTAACTCACAATTATTAAGTGCTACCCCATCTAAGAAAAGGCAAGAGATGAAATCAGGTCAGACGGTCAGTGTTGAGATAGCAGTGGGTAATATTCAGGAGTGAAAGCGGATAAGTAACACTAACATCTGTTCTCCCCTTCCCAGTGCCCACAAGAGAGAAGCTGGCACTGGACTTCTAAATTGATACTTCTCAAATTTGAAGCTCACATTTGGATTTGGGATAAGTCTGCAATGAAACCTGAGGTCTTACATTTCCTTATGCTGCTTAGTCATATACCCCCCCTTCATTATATTAATGGTTTAAACTTGAGGTCAGCAACCTAAAGCCCAAAAGTCAAATCTGGCCTCCTGCCGCATTGTACACCCTATGAGCTCAGAGGGGTATCTCAGTACTGATGCCCACCCGGGCATGGTGGCTCACACCTGTAAACAAAGCTATGCAGAAATCAAAGATCGGGGAGATTGAGGTTCAAGGCTAACCTAACCCCAGGACAAAGGAAGATCCTACCTGAAAAATGACTAAATGCAAAAAAGGAGTAAATGTATGGCTCATATAATAAAGTTCCTGCCTAGGAATTGAGAGGCTCTAAATTCAAATCTTAGCAGTAAAATGGTAAATTTAGTTAAAAGGTTCAGTAGATTCTTAGCATCCAAGGTACCTAGAGAACATCTTCCAATAGAAAGCATTGCTGGCTTGGTGAGCTGTAACCAAACTATAGTAAATACAAGACTGTTTTAAAATCCTAGCTATAAAGAATAGGTTCCCCCCACCTTCCTCCTTCTTAGTTTCTCATAATCTACTTGGGAGGGCCAGAAATGACCTAATTGAAAAACCACATTTTCTTTTTTTTTAATTAAATTTTATTGATAAGATGATGTGCAGAGAGGGTATAGTTACATAATAAGGAAGTGAGTACATTTCTTGTCATATTTGTTACACCCTCCTTCATTTTTCTTTCCCTTCCCCAGTTCAGATAAGCAATATATACAATATCCAGTGTACCAGAATCATATACAGTGACCACAGGGGGTACGTCAAAGGAAATTCACCTAGTACATTAAACATTGACAACAGTAAAATCCTCCTGTTTCCATCTCTTGGAGTTGATTTTGCTTAGCCTCATCTTATAGAATCATATGTATGTAGCTGATGAGACCTTTTTAATGTTTATTTAGTAATTGTTTGGTTTTAGAGAGATGATCTAAAATCGCTGACCAAAATATGTAGAAATACCATTTGAAAAGAAGTTTGTTGCTTTACAGACATGATCTCTACTGTTCTCCCTTCCCCCTCCAACAACCACAGATCAGGGAGACCATGCGCCTTTGTCCTCTGTGCAGAAAACCACATTTTCAGGTCCCTGAGACCAACAGTGATTCAGCAACTTGTCTCTGATTGGCTAGTAGTTCTTCAGCTCAATTGCACGGGTGCAACCAATCAGAGCATAGACTGAACACAGATACAGAGTAGCAGAGAGAGTATGTGAAGCAGAGAGAGTATGTGATGCACTGGAAGAGAAGAGGAGAGAGAGAGAGAGAGAGAGAGAGAGAGAGAGAGAGAGAGAGAGAGAGAGCAAATCAGAAAAATTTGCTGAGATATTTCTCTGAATGAGAAGTCCATTGTCCTGCATTTCAGTAGTCAAACTTCTGAAATATGAACCCAAAAAGGCTACAGTGGTAATGCTAGCAGTCGTTATAATGCTGGCAGGCATGTGTCTTCTGCTGAACTGCAAGTGAAGCAGGTGTTACCTGCTACAGGACTGCAATCCTAGTAGTCGCTGCTGGCTGTGATAGCCCTTCTAGTTCCTTCTCACCAGGACTACAACACTGAGCAGCAGTACAAGAAAATTCCCAATCAGTGCCAACCAAAAAAGAGAAATATCTTCCATGTGATGTGAGCCCAAGGAACAACCAGAATGATAACCACTCTGTATTCAGCTCTCTACTGATTTCCTGACACAAAAACCCACAACTGCAAAAGAGCTCATAGAAATAAACTTTGGTCTGATGTGAGGATACAAAGAAGTACCATTATGTCAAGTTACTTCCTCCAATGACCCACCACTGCTCCCCAAACCCAGTATCAGAATTATCAAGTTACTTCATTAAAAGGGTCAAATAATAAATTCACTAGATAACATAGACACATTTTACCAATGGCTGAGGGAAGTCCCGAGGTCTAGAGGGAACAGCTCAGTCTCCTGCATAAGGACTAATGTTAAAGATTATGGACTGCCACATATTTAACTCTTTGACCATGAGCAAGTCATTTAATCTCCTCATGCCTCATTTTCCCAGCCATAAGATGGGGACAAAATAACCCACAATAGCCAGGCACCCATGGCTCACACCTGTAATCCTAGCTACTCAGGAGGCTGAGATCGGAAGATGGTGTTTCAAAGCAAGCCAGGACAGGAAAGTCCGTAAGACTCTCTATCTCTAATTAACCACCAGAAAACCAGAAGTGGTACTGTGGCTCAAGTGTTAAGAGTGCTAACCTTGGGCTGAAGAGCTCAAGGACAGTACCCAGGCCCAGAGTTCAAGCCCCACAACCAACAACAACATAACCCACAATCAGTTTACAATAATTCACTTACCTCTTTGGGTTAAGATTAAACTAATGTTGCAAATACTTTGCACATGGATACTAAGTAAGCAGTTGGTGACTATCAGCTGTTATTTTATCTGAAATATTTAAGAGAATTTTGTATTCTCACCCAGAATATATTCAAGTTTGCTACAACCAAGAAAAAGCAACAATGCAGGAAAAGGCTATATATCTACTCAGTGCCACAAAAACTTGTACATCAAGGCTTTGCAGGAGTCTAGCTTGAAAGCATGAAGTCAAGGTCAAACTTGGGCAAGACAAGGGAAGGCAATAAGGGGCAGAAAATCAGGCAGAAAGGAGATCTGAGAAAACCCACCATGTTCCAAAAAGGTCTAGACTAGATGAAAAAATGGGGGCAAGTTGAAGGCAAGGTTGAGGGCACTGGCCATTCAGAAGACAGAAATGGTTAGAGGGTACTGAAGACCTTTCTTGTGAGTCCTAATTTCTGAGTTTCACTGAGCCAGAAAGATCTTTCAGCAGTCCTAACTCACACCTTCCTGTTCTGCTCCAAACAAGGACATGAGCTTTGCCTATTAAATCTAAAATACTGGAATGTTTGCAGCAAAAAAAGCCATTTTATCTTCCCTGAACAAAGCAATGCAGTACAGGAATATTGGCTGAGGCACTCTTGTCCTCCTTTCAGAAACAACAAAGGAAATCATCCTTAGGAAACAAAAACCTATGTACAATATACTAATAGGCAAAATATCTGTCAGGCTGTAAGCCCTTTACTTAGTATGCAAATAAGTTGGATCAGAGGAAAGAAAAAAACACACAGCTGTTCTGTTTTCTTTCTCCCTGTGTTGACCAGGAGGAAAGGATTTTTCATGATTAAAAAAGGGGGGCTCTAGCACTATATTGCTCCTGCTGCAAAGGCAGCCTCCATGCTTAGATTTCTTATTGTTCCACTGTCCTGAATGCATGTAATTATTCTACGTCTGGTATTATCTGTTCCGCACAAACATCAGAGTATCATTCTGAACTTTTGTCCTATACTACAAGGACCTACCAAAAATAAACATCCACAGAATAGCAGGAATTGAAAGGATGCTTCCCTGCCTAGTGGAAATTTTAGGGGAAGAAGATCCTGCAGTACACACACACACACACACACACACACACACACACACACACACACACACGCCTCTCAAAAGTTATATGGTTCTCTCCGGACTCAAAAAAGGCATAATTACAGTGGCTCATACTCCTTCTATTGCACCATGCTTGGGCTGTACCGTAGGAATGTAGTCTTCGCCCACACACAGCCTGGAAAGCGACAGGCTCGTCTTCGAACTGCCTCAAGAGCCATCTGTGCATTGGTTACAAAACCAGCTCTGATTTCCTCCTGGGCACATGGTTCAATATATGTTTTTGCATAGACAGACATGGACGTGAAAGTCATTTTTCAAGAACTCACATCCTGAGATATACATATAAACACACATAGCCAGCATAGGGAACTTACTATTGAGAGGGAGACATCTTGTGGACTATCTCGGAATTGAGTATTTACAGAAGGCAAGCCAGTAACAGAAAAAGCAAAGCAGATGATGGATGATAACAGCCACCGTTTCTTTCTTTTTTTTTTTTTCATTTCTTTATTGTTAAAGTGATGTATAGAAAGGTTACAATTTCATACATAAGGCAGTGAGTACATTTCTTATCCAATTTTTTACCTCCTCCCTCATTTATCCCCCTCCTACCCCCACTCCCCTCCCCCCCATGAGTTGTACAGTTGATGTACACCATATAGTTTTGTGAGTATTGCTGTTGCATTGGTTTGTCTTTTTATCCTTTGTCTCTCAGTTTTGGTATTCCCTTTCCCTTCCCTAGTTCCAATACATGTATATACAATATCCAGGGTACTAAAATCAGTTACAGTGACATCAGGAGTTAAACCACAGGAAAGAAAGACAAAAGAAAAGGAGCATAATTTCACATGGTATGCGGAAAATAACAATGATATACCACTTGTCCCTCAGTAGATGAATGGACCAAGAAAATGTGGTACATATACACGATGGAAGTATATGCGTCTATCAGGAAGAATGACACTGCCCCATTTGTAAGGAAATGGAAGGACTTGGGAAAAAAATCATACTAAGTGAAGTGAGCCAGACCCAAAGAAACATATGGTTTCCCTCATTGGGAATTAGTACATGTCTAGCATGTCTAGGATAGTCCTAAGTAGATCACAACACCTCAATAGCTATGTCCATATGAGCACATAAGATGATGGTAAGTGAAATGAACTTCCAAGTTATGGAAACAGCCACCCTTTCTAAAGGTCAGGCCCAATAGTAGGAGCTTTACATACATTAGGTCACTTCATCCTCAGAGTAAACCTAAAACGTAGGTGTTTTTATTTTTTTGTTCTGCAGGTAGGGAAAGTGAAACTCGGAGAGATAAGAAGTATCTTACCTAAAGCTTCACTTCTGCTAAGTAGAAAATCCAGGATTCAATATAGATTTTACTGACTCAAAAGTTAATTTGTTTTCCTTGTAATATCGCCAATACGCTTAGCAACACTATGAGAAGTGGCACTCTAGTTTGTTGGTTAAGAGTTCAGGCTTTGGCGCCACACTGCTTGAGTTTGATTCCAGCTCTGTTGGGTAGCCTTGACAAAGAGACATATCCAGATGACCCTGTTGGCTCATTTCCTCCTTCTTTTAGGTAGTTTAGCAGAGATCTGGCTCAGCTGCACCAAGTCTGTCTTCAGAAAGAAAAGGCTTTTGGCTAATGTTACCATTTCTCATAGGCAAAGCTGTTCCTAAGGCCTTCGGTATGCAGATCCTGGCCCTCCATATACATAGCCTATTCCCTAGCATGTTCCCTGGAATGAGAGGTCTTTTGGCATAATTCTTACCACTTAAAAAGACTGGCTGCCATCCTATCCCATCTCAGGTTCATCTGTAAGTATTATGTCATGCAAGGTTGGGTCAGGGTTCCCTCTTTCTCATGGTGTACTCTCCAAGTTTAATGTGCTGACCTGCCGGGCTAGATTTACCTCCCCTGGTGCAGGGATGCTAAGCTTACTCCCTATCAGTGCTCCCCTTTTCACCCTCTCCCCTGGGCGCCTGACCTGCAGGCGTCCAAGGTGGAGTGAAGGGACACGGGCAAGCCTCAGGTGCACGTGGCCGAACGAGACCCCTTCCTCCTCCTTAAACCCACTAAGGAAGCCAGGTGAGCACGGGTCTCAGAGACACTTTGGAGAGCAATCTGGTTTAATAAGGGAGGGGCTAAAGTCTTATACCAGCAGAGACGCGCAAAGGAGAGGGGCTAACTGGGTATTAACGATTGGCTAATGGACTGTCCATCACGGTGATGTCACGGAACTTCCTCTATGGGCAGAGACCACAGCCCCCCAAGGACCCGGCCTCTGGGGTCTCCGGCCACCATGGTGGCACATGTGCTCGCCCCCAGGGGCAGGGGCTTCTCTTCTGGTTGAAGCCGGAAGAAGGGGGGGACGGGCTAACTGGGCTGTCCCCTCTTAAAGGCACAGCCATCCCCGACACTGACCTAGGCAGATTCCACCCTTGCTGGAATCTTAACCACAAACAGTACATACAAAACATCTCTCTGGCTGGCCTAGCAGGTGGTATAATGAGATTTCTGGGGACTGCAGGCACTCTGCTCTGTTTTCACTTTTAAGAATCACTCACACAGAAAACCACAGTATATTTGTACCCTGTGGAACTAGAGGATGACTCCCTTCATGACAAAATTTGAACACATTCTGGTTTCCTCATCTCTAAAGAGAGTGAGATGAGAGTATTCGGTCCATCTATATAACCAGTACTGTGATGTTATTTAATAAGTCCTCACTAAACATTAGCTACAAAGATAGTTGTATTAAGCATAGAAAAGGATCTGAGAGGTCATTAAGCATAGGTCTTTTATACAGATGAGGAAAAAGGTTTAGAAAATTGAAAGAAATTAAAAACAAGGTGATACAAACTTAGTGGTACAAGGAAAGAAGATCTTCTCCCAGTCCAATAGGATTTGAAATGGTAGCATATAAAAAGAACTTTGTAAAATGAATGCAGTATTATATACCCCAATGGTGCCAACTACTTAAAAGAGCTTTTAATCAGTCCTTTTAGAATGTGATAAGTACCTATCCCTTACACTTCTCTCTGCTCAGCCAGATCATCGTTATGTTGAACATTTAAAAGCCCAGCTCAAAACATTACCTCTAAGAAGCTTTTCTTCTTTCCAGCCTCACCTCCACCTTGTCTGAATTCTTACAGTACTTGTCATCTCTGTATACCATTTAGCACCTAATACTCCCCTGTATTATTGTGTAATGTTTCATGCTATGAATCTCCTCTGCCTAGCTCAACTGTAGGTTCCCCCAAAGGCAAGGAACGCCCCCCTCTTCTTCACTTGTCTTACCTCCAGTCCAAGAATTAAACTGAGTGACTACTGATAGGTATGTATTATTTCTTTACTAGGTTTTATATTCATTTTATTTTTTTAAGTACACGTGCTGGGCATGAGTGACTAGCAACTATGACCCTAGCTACTCAGTAAGCTGAGATCTAAGGATCACAGTTTGAAGCCCATCCAAGAAAGAACATTTGTGTGATTCTTACCACCAATTAACTGCTAAAAAGCTGTAAATGGAACTAAGGATCACGTGGCAGAACTCCAGCCTTGGGCAAAAAAGCTAAGGACAGAGCCTAGGCTCTGAGTTCAAGCCCTAATGCCAGTGCGCGCACACACTCTCAAGGTAAAAAGCAACACATTTGAGCCATAATAAAAAAGAAAGTTAGATGCATACAATGCCAAAACATATACGATTCAAGTACAGGCTCATTCAGAATGGTCCCTAAATACTACATAGTGTTAGGTACTAGGCACAATTTTTACAAGTTTCCTTCTTCTATAAACACATGCAATGCCTTTCAATAGCACCAAAATAGGTTTCCGGCTGTGTTCCAAGCATTCTATACATATTAATTCATTGAATCTGTCCATTAAGTTATGTACTAGAATATCTCCATTTTACAAATGGACAAACTATTCTCAGAGTGGTAAGCAACTGTGTCGGATCACAGAGCTAG